>NW_027669410.1:12500-15000 GCF_964194185.1 Rhinolophus hipposideros | reverse complement strand
CCCTAATCCTAACACCAACCCCAACCCTAACCCTAACACTAACCCTAACCTAACCCCTAACCCTAACACTAACCCAAACCCTAACCCTAAACCTAACACCAACCCTAACCCTAACCCCTAACCCTAACACCAACGCTTATCCTAACCCTAAGCCTAACCCCTAACCCTAACCCTAACCCTAAACCTAACCTTTACACCAACCTCAACCCTAACCCTAAACCTAACCCCTAACCCTAACCCTAACCCTAACCCTAACCCTAACCCTAACCTAACCCTAACCCTAACACCAACCCTAACCCTAACCCTAACACTAACCCTAACCTAATCCTAACCTTAACCCTAACACTAAACCTAACACAAACCCTAACCCTAACCCTAACCCTAACCCTAAACTAACCCTAACCCTAACACCATCCCTAACCCGAACCCTAACAATAAACCTAACCTAACCCCTAACCCTAACCCTAACCCTAACCCTAACAGCAACCTTAACCCTAACCCTAACCCTAACCCTAACCCTAACCCTAACCCTAACAGTAACCCTAACCTAACCCCTAACCCTAACCCTAACCCTAACCCTAACACCAACCTCAACCCTAACCCTAACCCTAACCCTAACCCTAACCCTAACACCAACCTAAACCCTAACCATAACCCTAACCCCTAACCCTAACCCTAACCCTAACCCTAACCCTAACCTAACCCTAACCCTAACACCAACCCTAACCCTAACCCTAACCCTAATTCTAACCCTAACCCTAACCCTAACCCTAAACCGAACACCAACCCTAACCCTAACCCTAACACCAACCTCAACCCTAACCCTAACCTTAACCCTAAACCTAACCCTAACCCTAACACCAACCTCAACACTAACCCTAACCCTAACCCCTAACCCTAACCCTAACCCTAACCCTAACCCTAACCTAACCCTAACCCTAACACCAACCCTAACCCTAACCCTAACCCTAACCCTAATTCTAACCCTAACCCTAATCATAACCCTAACCCTAACCCTAATCCTAACACCAACCCTAACCCTAACCCTAACAGTAACCCTAACCTAACCCCTAACCCTAACCCTAACCCTAACCCTAACACCAACCTCAACCCTAACCCTAACCCTAACCCTAACCCTAACCCTAACACCAACCTCAACCCTAACCCTAACCCTAACCCCTAACCCTAACCCTAACCCTAACCCTAACCCTAACCCTAACCCTAACCCTAACCCTAAGAGTAACCCTAACCTAACCCCTAACCCTAATCCTAACCCTAACCCTAACACCAACCTCAACCCTAACCCTAACCCTAACCCTAACCCTAACACCAACCTCAACCCTAACCATAACCCTAACCCCTAACCCTAACCCTAACCCTAACCCTAACCCTAACCTAACCCTAACCCTAACACCAACCCTAACCCTAACCCTAACCCTAACCCTAATTCTAACCCTCTAACCCTAACCCTAACCCTAAACCGAACACCAACCCAACCCTAACCCTAACACCAACCTCAACCCTAACCCTAACCTTAACCCTAACCTAACCCTAACCCTAACACCAACCTCAACCCTAACCCTAACCTTAACCCTAACCCTAACCCTAACACCAACCTCAATCCTAACCCTAACCCTAACCCCTAACCCTAACCCTAACCCTAACCCTAACCCTAACCTAACCCCAACCCTAACACCAACCCTAACCCTAACCCTAACCCTAACCCTAATTCTAACCCTAACCCTAATCATAACCCTAACCCTAACCCTAATCCTAACACCAACCCTAACCCTAACCCTAACACTAACCCTAACCTAACCCCTAACCCTAACACTAAACCAAACCCTAACCCTAAACCTAACACCAAACCTTACCCTAACCCTAACCCTAACACCAACGCTTATCCTAACCCTAAGCCTAACCCCTAACCCTAACCCTAACCCTAAACCTAACCTTTACACCAACCTCAACCCTGACCCTAAACCTAACCCCTAAACCTAACCCTAACCCTAACCCTAACCCTAACCCTAACCTAACCCTAACCCTAACACCAACCCTAACCCTAACCCTAACACTAACCCTAACCTAATCCTAACCTTAACCCTAACACTAAACCTAACACAAACCCTAACCCTAACCCTAACCCTAACCCTAAACTAAACCTAACCCTAACACCATCCTAACCCGAACCCTAACAGTAACCCTAACCTAACCCCTAACCCTAACCCTAACCCTAACCCTAACAGCAACCTTAACCCTAACCCTAACCCTAACCCTAACCCTAACCCTAACCCTAACACCAACCTCAACCCTAACCCTAACCCTAACCCCTAACCCTAACCCCTAACCCTAACAGTAACCCTAACCTAACCCCTAACCCTAACCCTAACCCTAACCCTAACACCAACCTCAACCCTAACCGTAACCCTAACCCTAACCCTAACCCTAACACCTACCTCAACCCTAACCATAACCCTCACCCCTAACCCTAACCCTAACC
>NW_027669410.1:0-2500 GCF_964194185.1 Rhinolophus hipposideros | reverse complement strand
AACTAACCCTAACCCTAACACCATCCCTAACCCGAACCCTAACAATAAACCTAACCTAACCCCTAACCTAACCCTAACCCTAACCCTAACAGCAACCTTAACCCTAACCCTAACCCTAACCCTAACCCTAACCCTAACAGTAACCCTAACCTAACCCCTAACCCTAACCCTAACCCTAACCCTAACACCAACCTCAACCCTAACCCTAACCCTAACCCTAACCCTAACCCTAACACCAACCTAAACCCTAACCATAACCCTAACCCCTAACCCTAACCCTAACCCTAACCCTAACCCTAACCTAACCCTAACCCTAACACCAACCCAACCCTAACCCTAACCCTAACCTAATTCTAACCCTAACCCTAACCCTAACCCTAAACCGAACACCAACCCTAACCCTAACCCTAACACCAACCTCAACCCTAACCCTAACCTTAACCCTAAACCTAACCCTAACCCTAACACCAACCTCAACACTAACCCTAACCCTAACCCCTAACCCTAACCCTAACCCTAACCCTAACCCTAACCTAACCCTAACCCTAACACCAACCCTAACCCTAACCCTAACCCTAACCCTAATTCTAACCCTAACCCTAATCATAACCCTAACCCTAACCCTAATCCTAACACCAACCCTAACCCTAACCCTAACAGTAACCCTAACCTAACCCCTAACCCTAACCCTAACCCTAACCCTAACACCAACCTCAACCCTAACCCTAACCCTAACCCTAACCCTAACCCTAACACCAACCTCAACCCTAACCCTAACCCTAACCCCTAACCCTAACCCTAACCCTAACCCTAACCCTAACCCTAACCCTAAGAGTAACCCTAACCTAACCCCTAACCCTAATCCTAACCCTAACCCCTAACACCAACCTCAACCCTAACCCTAACCCTAACCCTAACCCTAACACCAACCTCAACCCTAACCATAACCCTAACCCCTAACCCTAACCCTAACCCTAACCCTAACCCTAACCTAACCCTAACCCTAACACCAACCCTAACCCTAACCCTAACCCTAACCCTAATTCTAACCCTAACCCTAACCCTAACCCTAAACCGAACACCAACCCAAACCCTAACCCTAACACCAACCTCAACCCTAACCCTAACCTTAACCCTAACCCTAACCCTAACCCTAACACCAACCTCAACCCTAACCCTAACCTTAACCCTAACCCTAACCCTAACACCAACCTCAATCCTAACCCTAACCCTAACCCCTAACCCTAACCCTAACCCTAACCCTAACCCTAACCTAACCCCAACCCTAACACCAACCCTAACCCTAACCTAACCCTAACCCTAATTCTAACCCTAACCCTAATCATAACCCTAACCCTAACCCTAATCCTAACACCAACCCTAACCCTAACCCTAACACTAACCCTAACCTAACCCCTAACCCTAACACTAACCCAAACCCTAACCCTAAACCTAACACCAAACCTTACCCTAACCCTAACCCTAACACCAACGCTTATCCTAACCCTAAGCCTAACCCCTAACCCTAACCCTAACCCTAAACCTAACCTTTACACCAACCTCAACCCTGACCCTAAACCTAACCCCTAAACCTAACCCTAACCCTAACCCTAACCCTAACCCTAACCTAACCCTAACCCTAACACCAACCCTAACCCTAACCCTAACACTAACCCTAACCTAATCCTAACCTTAACCCTAACACTAAACCTAACACAAACCCTAACCCTAACCCTAACCCTAACCCTAAACTAACCCTAACCCTAACACCATCCCTAACCCGAACCCTAACAGTAACCCTAACCTAACCCCTAACCCTAACCCTAACCCTAACCCTAACAGCAACCTTAACCCTAACCCTAACCCTAACCCTAACCCTAACCCTAACCCTAACACCAACCTCAACCCTAACCCTAACCCTAACCCCTAACCCTAACCCTAACCCTAACAGTAACCCTAACCTAACCCCTAACCCTAACCCTAACCCTAACCCTAACACCAACCTCAACCCTAACCCTAACCCTAACCCTAACCCTAACCCTAACACCTACCTCAACCCTAACCATAACCCTCACCCCTAACCCTAACCCTAACCCTAACCCTAACCCTAACCTAACCCTAACCCTAACACCAACCCTAACCCTAAACCTAACCCTAATTCTAACCCTAACCCTAACCCTAACCCTAAACCGAACACCAACCCTAACCCTAACACTAACACCAACCTCAACCCTAACCCTAACCTTAACCCTAAACCTAACCCTAACCCTAACACCAACCTCAACCCTAACCCTAACCCTAACCCCTAACCCTAACCCTAACCCTAACCCTAACCCTAACCTAACCCTAACCCTAACACCAACCCTAACCCTAACCCTAACCCTAACCCTAACCCTAAATCTAACCCTAACCCTAATCATAACCCTAACCCTAACCCTAATCCTAACACCAACCCTAACCCTAACCCTAACAGTAACCCTAACCTAACCCCTAACCCTAA
>NW_027669411.1:0-19777 GCF_964194185.1 Rhinolophus hipposideros | reverse complement strand
AAACACCTGGGGGGCTCTTAAAAGTATAGGCTACTGGAACCTTCTCCTGAAGCTCATTCTGAGGGGCATGAGATAGGATTTTGTCTCCTGAAATCCATGCCCTGTAGTTCTCCCCATTCAGTTAACTAAAAGCAATTCCTTTCCCCTGGAGTGGCTGAAGGTGACTGTCATTCACTAGGTTGGTTGGGTCTCAGTACTGTATTTTAATAGGCTCCCAAAGTGATCCTGGTATATACTGTCCTAGAGCCTTCCTCCCACTTTCCCACCCTCCCTCCCTTCCTCCCTTCCACCCATCCTTCTACCTTTCCACCCTTGCATATTTGAATGCCTGCTCTATGAGGCCCTGTTCTAGGTACTGGAGATACAGCAGCAATTAAATGAAATTCAAATCCTCATGGAGCCTACACTGATTGTTTCATTAAATACAAACAGTGTAGGGCTTGACTTCTAGCACCATTTGATGAGCTTTGCTGTGTGATTGTAGGCAAATTACATCCACTTTCTGAGCTTAAATTCTCTTATCGGTAGAACAGGAATAATATTGGTGTCCACTCCACAGAGTAATGGTTGGGAATGAATAAAGGAAGAGATATGGAATGAATAAAGGAGGAAATACATCAGAGGGGTTCAACACAGCACATCATACGGGATAAGCACTCAACCCGTGGCACTGCTGCTGGTAGTTTTGCCACTGTCGTTGCTAATGAGTGGTGTCCAGCTTTGTGGGGTGGCAAAGTCTTGCTTAGGTGGTTGGACTTTTTCTGGAGGGCAGTGGGGAATCCACTGGAGGGTTTCCAGAAGAGGGATGATGTGATCATGTTGAAGTGGCAGTCCTGTGTGAGACGGCCGTGTTGGTAGGGTCTGTAAAGAGGCAGGAAAAGAGCTTAGAAATGGTGCTCCCTTGACCACTTCAGGCTCTGGGTGGGGACTCTCAGGGCCATGTTTCCAGCCACCTGTTGTAAATGTGATGTCCTGAGGGGAACCCCCCAGCTGTAGCGTTCCTTCAGGTGTCCTAGTTAGCAGAAACCTTCAGGCGACTGTGAGGTCTGCAAAGGAGCAGCAAGCGTGAGGGAGCACAGTGTGTGGTTATGGGGTACTTGGCAAGTGGCATGTGACTTCTGGCAGGTATCACACCCCATGTGTGGGCCTGCGTGATGGCAGAGACACATGGATCCCACTGTGGAAAGCAGTGAGTGATTGATTCTCAACTAGGGCAATTCCCTCCAGGGCATTTGGCAATGTCTGTAAGACATTTTCAGTTGTCATCATTGGGAAGAGGTGCTCCTGGCATTTAGCGGGGATGCTGCTAAATATCTTACAATGCACAGGACAGTCCCCACCACAAATGTCAGTGGTGCCGAGACTGAGAAACTCTGGTCTGAAGTCACGTGCTTGTTTTGCTTAGAGCCATAAAATACCGCTGGGTATATGAGGGTTTCTCTTTGGACCGTGTCATGACAGAGCTGTTTTACATGTCCAGCCCATATGTGCCATCATGTTGGGTGCTGGGTGCTAAACTCTGCTGAGAGAGAAGAAGAGGGATGGAGTTTATGCCCTGCAGGGCAAACAGATTCAGCAAGCAGCCATCGCGGGACCGTGTGGTCAGTACCACAGGAGGGTCTGGGCTGGGTACAATGCGAGGAAGAAGGCTTTGTCCTCCTGGGCAAGGGGGAGGTGGGGTATGGGGAGGCCTCACAGTGGAGCAGCTGCTTATGTGGAGAATTGAGGGAGGGGTTTGCCAGGTGGCCAGCAGGGTGGCTGGCTGTCAAGCAGTGGGATCGTGGGTGCCATTGAATGAGTGGGTAGATGTGGGGGTAGAGGTTTGGGCAGGGCTCAGCTGGGTGATTCTTCTATTCTTTGTGGCTAGACTGAGGTCATTTGATGGTAGTGAACTGGTATGTATCCTGAGCTGGAAGGTTCCAGAATCTTTGCTCACACATCTGGCGCCTTGGTGGTGACGACTGGAGGACTGGACTCAGTTGGAACTATTGACCGAGCACCTCCTGCCTGGCGGTCCCATGGTAATTGGACTTTTTACATGACTCCTGGTGTTCCCTGTTCCCCCACCCCCCAAACCGCCAGGTGAGTGTTCCAAGAGTCCCAGGCAGAAGCTGCAGGATTTAGCCTCAGAAGTCCCAGAAAGTCACTTGCACCAGCTTGGGTCACCAAGCCCAGCTCAGGTTCAAGGAATGGGGAATCTCTTCTTAGAGAGGAAGTGGCACACACGTCCAGGGTGGGAAGAAACTGATGGTGACCACCTTGGCGCCAAGTGACCATGAGCCCACCTGGACTCTGGGTCCAGACTTTGAGTTCAAATCTCTGCTCTACTATCTACTAGTAGGGGCTTCGGTTTCCCGGTCTGTCAAGGGAGATGACAATCATTCCTATCTTGTTGGGCGATAATTAAATGGATTTTATTTTATTTTGTATACTTTTTTATATGTAGGAAATATTACACAACTGAAACAGAATACAGGAAGAGATTCCTTCTCGCACTGGCCTCCTTGTGAATCTCTGAATGTAGGGAGGGAGTTCAAGTTGCTGCTGCCTATGTGGCTTTTCTTGAGCTGAGCAGAGGTGGGTCATGTAATGGGTTGAATTGTGTCCCCTGCCCCCAACTCATAGGTCGAAGCCCTAACTCCCAGTACCTCAGAGTGACCTTATTTGGAAATAGGGTCACTGCAGGTGTAATTAGTTAAGATGAGGTGATGCTGGCGTAGGGTGGGCCCCTAATCCAATATGACTGTTGACCTAATAAGCACACACACACACACACACACACACACACACACACACACACACACACAGAGAAGGCCATATGACAATAGACATAGATTGGAGTGATGCATTTGGTAAGGAACACCAAAGATTGCCAGCCATCACCAGAGATAGGAGAGAGGCAGGCACAGATCCCCCTGAAAACACCGAAATCTCGGACTTCCAGCCTCCAGACCTATGAGATTTCTGTTCTTTAAACTGCCCAGTTTGTGGTACATTGTTAACAGCAGCCCTAGCTAAATAATATACTCTCCTTTAAAAGGGGCCCGAGGGTCAGTAGGGGTACGCCTGGCATTTGATGTATCTACTTGGCCACAGGTATTATGGATAAGTTGGAGTTTGTTGTAAAGGACTTTAAGAGTATTCCAAGTGTCATCTTATGTCCTGGTTACACTGCATTTGGCTTGGGCCCTGCGGGCATGAGAGGCGGTATAGTGTACTGGTTACATGTAGAGACTAGAGGACCAGCCTGCTTGGGTTTGAATCCTGACTCTATCACTTATTAGCTGTGTGACCTTGCAAGAGGCTTACCTCTCTGTGCTGCCTGTAAAATGGGAAGAATAATAGTGCCTACCTTATAGGTTTGTCAGGAGGATCAGATGCACTCTTGAAGGTAAATCACTTAGAAAGGAGGTAAATCACTTAGTGAGGTTTGTTTTTGTTATTACGCCTCATGCTTCTCTCCCATCTGCCCTTGAAATCTCTACTCCAAGCAACCAAGCCTCCCCTGTGGAGGGCCTCGGGCGTGTCCAGCTGGTTGTGGTCTATCCAGTTGTCTGTGCCCCTCCCATGGCTGCGGAGTGTGGACGTGGGTGTCTTTCAATCTAGCTTTCGGTGAGCTAGGCGTCCCAGCCCAGACCGCTACATGACCCTGGGCAATTCACTCAGCCTCTTAGTCTCTTTGCACCTCAGTTTACTCATCTGTGAGATGGGGGAATGGCAGAGCTGCCCTGTAGGGTCATTGTTATCATTACATTTGTCAATGTGTGTAACATGTATGGTCTGCACTTGACAGAAGCTGCCCTGTGCTCATGCTGCCTGATGGCTTGTGAGAGTCTGCATTTGTGGGTGCTTGGGGAGGGGGCTGTGGTGTAGACCATGAGTGTAGAGACCTCTTCCTCCTACTATTTTGCGGCCTGAGAGTCGGAGTCCTGTCGTGGTTAAGGTCCCTGAATTTGAGCAAGAGATGTAGGCCGGCAGCTCAACTCCTTGTCTTTTCCCTTCTGCGAGTCTGGGGAGGCCTGCACTTGGAGGAAGCGTGTCACCAGGGCAGTGGTGACGTGTTGTAAAGAGAATCAGTGAGGATGCCAGTTTAGGGTTAAAGAGGTCTTTTCCACTCGCCTGGCACAGTTGCAAAGAAGCTGTAAGATGCTGCTTTCATCTTGCAGGAGTTGTGCTGGCGGCCATGGTGGGAGTGGGTTTGGGGAGTGGGGTGCAGTGTCTGTGCGTATGAAGGAAGTTTCTGTTCGGAGAAAGAAAAATGTGGGAACTTACTAATTTGTAGAATGGAGATTAGCAAAATGATAGTAAGCGCAGCACAGTAGACAGCCAATGTGGCAGGAAGAGAAGACCCTGCAGGGCTTGTCGGGGAGATGCCAGTCTCAGGACGGTGGTCCCGGTGACCAGGTGTCACCTTCCCACCCTTCCCAGCCTCTCCAGGCCACTCCGGGGCTGCTACCAGCCTCTGCTGGTGACAGCAGCCCCCCACACCCACCTGGGGACTGGCTGGAGGAGGACCTGTGTCCCTGGGGAGGCAAGAAGGGCCCAAACGGGGTGGCCAAGGGTGAAAGTTATTACTGGTTTCCTGTTTAAGACGACGATTCTGAGCTGGTCTCCTCTGAGCTTGGTTTATTTTCCCTAATTAAAACGACTTTTATTTTATTTTTTTTCCATTGTAGGAGTAACACGTATTCATTAGTAGAAACATTTTGAGCTACAACTGAGTGAGGGTAAAACCCTTTCATCCCCCCTTTCAGAGGTGTATGTGCACATCATTTTTTTCTTTTTGGTACGACGTAGATACATTTTTACAAAATGCAATCCTTTCATAATATTCTTTAATATTGTGCCCTTTTCAGTTCTGTGCTATATGGTGACTATGTTTTATTATTATTATTATTATGAGCTATTTTAGACCGTAAGAGTGGTGTAGAGACTCAAATGGCAAACACCTACGTACTCAAGAGCATGTCCTCCAGGGGCCGACTGCCTGAGTTCACATCTAGACTCTGCCACTTACAATGTTTGTAGCCATGGCCAAGTGATGTAGCTTCTCATTGTCCTCATCTGTAAAGTGGGATAACAGTGGTGCCTTCCCACTGGATTCCCATGAGGATTAGGTAAGCTAATTATATAGCACTCTGTGGGATACTGCCTCAAAGAACCCCAAAGCACTCAGTAAGAGTTAGCTACTCTTGTTATTGTTGTTGTTACTATTATTATTTATATATATTCTTTGTTAGGCAAAATAAAGGTGACCCCCCCGACCACCGCCTAAAGATGTCCACATCCTAAGCACCAGAATTTATGACTCTCCTATATGGTAAAAGCTTCGTTGCAGATGCGATTGAGTTAAGGATCTCGAGATGGGAAGTTATTTTGGATTATCTGAATGGGCCTGATGTCACTACAAGGGGCCTTATAAGTGAAAGAGGGAAGGAGGAGAGTCCGAGTCCGAGATGCAATGACAGAAGCAGAGGTTGGAGCAATGAAATCAGTGCTTTTGAAGGTGGAAGGGGTTCCCAAGCCAAGGGTGCAGGTGACCTCCAGCAGCTGGAACAGGCAAGGAAACGAACTCTCTTGGGAAGTCCCAAAAGGGCTGTCCCCTGGAGTTCCGCCGCTCACCTTGAGCCCCAGTGAGACTCATTTTGGATTTTTGAGCTCTAGAGCTGTAAGATGATAAATTTGCATGGTTGTAAGCCACTAAGGCTGTAATAATTTGTATAGTAGCCACGGGAAATGAATACACCCTCCTAACCAACTTAAGGCAAATCCTTGTATCTGCTTTGGATCCTTTTTGTTTGTTTTTAAGACATAAAACATTATAAATATAGCCAAGTCCTCATGTATACTTCTCCCTCTCTAGAGGAACCATCATACTTTGATAATGATCATTCCCATGCATTTTTTTTACATTTATTTCAAAAATTTTAATCTATAATTCGTATATAATGTTTGTGACGTATCCACGTTGGTATCAATAAACTGTTAGTGGTTTTACTCAGTGAGTCCACCTGGAGAAATTCACCTGTCCTTTTGCTTATAGACACTTAGGTTGTTTCCAATTGTGCAAATCTTTCCATTCCAAGCATGTTTTATTTTAATGTTTTATTTTAAATGGCTGTTTTATTTTAAATGGCTATAGTTTTCCACCTTATTTTTTTTATTTTAATTTTTTTTAACCGATCTCCTAATTTGGGATATTATGTAGTTTATTATTTTGCTGTGTCAAACATTGATCCTGGGAACATTTTTTTTTTCTTAATTTTAACATTAAAAAAACATACACTTATTTATTTAAGTGTGTTTTTCCAGGACCCATCAGCTCCAAGTCAAGTGGTTGCTTTAATCTAGTTGTGGAGGGCGCAGCTCACAGTGGCCCATGCGGGGATCGAACCGGCAACCTTGTTAAGAGCACTGCGCGCTCACCAACTGAGCTAACCGGCTGCCCCTGGGAACATTTTTATAGCTAACTTTTAGGCACATCCTTGGTAATTTCCATAGGATAGATTTCTAAGAGAATTTCTGGGAGGAAGGAAAGCCTGTATCATGGGCTCAGGGCACAAAGTGTTCAGTTGTCCCCAGGAAAGCAGCGCCGACTCATGTGTCTCCCTCCACCCTTGTTAGCACCTGGGAGTCCATCAGCTTTCCATTTGTTACAGATATGAAATCCATCAGCAAATGAAGGGTCTTGTGAGTGTGGTTTGTGCTTGCTTCTCCTTCTGGTTTGGCATTTATTCTGGCCCAGGCTGTGAAACCAGTAGCTTGATGATTCCCCTAGAAATTTGTGGATCTTACCTTGGCATCAGCATGACCACTTGGGATGGTGGTAGGAAAACTTATGAGCCTGTGCTGTAGACCGCGTTTGCGGATGTGTCCTCATTTAGTCCACACAGCAACCCCACGACGTTGATATTTTCCTGATCTTCTTGATGAGAAAGTTGATGTGGAAGGAAGCCTGGGAACTTTCCAAGGTTAACAACTAGGATTTAGTTTTAGTTATTCTGATTGCTCAGCTCATGTGTTTGTTAGTAGAACAGCTTATCTACTGGGACATGAGTTGGGTGTCATTTTCCTTTCTCAAGAATAAGTCTTTGAATGACCTTCCATTTTTAGGATGGTTTCAAAAATGTGTGGCTGTGCAGAGTTGCCAACCAGAGTTAAGTCTGGAATGAACAGACTGGATTCTAGTTCTTTGAGGCGAGTGGTGTCTTGTTTACTTCTAGTATCTGTCACCGGGTGCCCCCAGTAGGTGCTTAATAAATGTGTGCTGTTGAACTATGTATTTTTTTTTTGAGGAGAAATCTACTTCATGTCTATATAGATTTGCCCATTCAAGACGTTTCATGTAAATGGAATGCAATATGTAGCCTTTTGCATCTGAGTTGTTTGCCAAAGTTCATCCACGTTGTAACGTGTATTAGCACTTCATTCCTTTTTGGGGCTGAATAATATTCCATTGTATGGGTAGACCACGTTTTGTTTATCCATTCGTTAGTTGATAGACATCTGGGTTGTTTCCACTTTGTGGCTGCTGTGAATAATGCTGCTGTGAACATGTGTGTACAAAGTTTTGTGTGAATATGTTTTCATTCTCTCGGATATATACCTAAGAGTGGAATTGCTAGGTCACATGTAACTCTATGTTTAATTGTTTGAGAAACTGCCAAGAGTGTATTCCAGAGTGGCTGCCCCATTTTACAATTCCCACCAGCATTGTATGAGGTTCCAATTTCTCCACATCCTCGCCAACACTTGTTATTATCTGTCTTTTGGATGATAGCTATCCTAGTGCTGGTGAAGTCACATCTCATTGTGGTTCTGATTTGCATTTCTCTGATGGCTCATTGTTCTATTTTAAATAGAACTCATTATTTATGCTTCTTAGTTGATGCACTGTTTTCCCACCCAACAGTTGCTTTCTGTGGGCAGGGTTCTCATCTTATTTTCACTTTCTTGGAGCCTAGCATTACTACCGTGTTTCCCAGAAAATAAGACTGGGTCTTATATTAATCTTTGCTCCAAAAGACGCATTAGGGCTTATGTTCAGGGGATGTCATCCTAAAAGATCGTGCTAGGGCTTACTTTCCGGTTAGGTCTTATTTTGGGGGAAACACGGTATCTGGTGCTTACCATGGGGCAAACGAGTGAAGAAACTCTGGAAAGGTTAGCATCAGCACACGGGCATGGACACTGATTAACAGGGATGTGATTCCTGGCTTGAGTTTAGAGCCATAATTTTTAACCATTACTTCTGGTTTTGGGGGACAAAATGACCATTTTTTGAAGGTGGTAGCCTGTCTTAGTTTCCTCAGTAAATGTTCAAGTTCGCCTGTATGCGGTGGGTGAGGTTGGTACTGATTTTCCATCTTTTCAAGGTTTAATGCCTCACCCAGAGTGCCCATAGTTAGTGATCTTTTCACACAGCCCTGGAAATGCCTTCTCACTTCCTAACTGCCCACTGGAGCCCCTCTGTCTGCTGTTTGGCTGCCAGCAGTCTCCTATGAGGAGTTAGGGGAAATGGAACTGGGAGGCACTGCTGGCACCAGGACAGGGGGTGTTCTTAAAAGTTTTGGAGCACCTTTAAGATGTCGTAATTACTGCATTTCTTGAACACGTGCCCTAAGTCAGCATTGCACTGAGTGCTACAAGCACATATGTAGCCATTCATCATGTGTATGGATATTCATGTATAATTTCCAGTCATCACAATAAGCCTGTGAGTGAAGCCCTTGTACTGGTGAGTTAAGTGAGCTTGGAGGACCTGCCCAAGGGTATCAGGCTTTTTAGAGGAACCATATCAGGCCAGGTTTCCCCAATCATCTTGTATGTAAAAACTTAGATTAAGAGATTGAAAAGAGAAGTCACAGGTTCAGAGAAAATGTTTGCAAAATACATGGCTGATAAAGGACTTGTATCCAAAATATGAAAAGAACTCTTAAACCTCAACAATAAGAAAACAAGCAACACAGTTTAAAAGTGGGCAGAGGTTCTTAACAGACACTTCTTCACTCCCTCTTCCCCTACCTACCTCTCTATTCTGCAGTAGACAAACTGGGCTACTTCTAGACCAGCACGACATGAGCCATCAATGCCAGCCATGTGTATATTTTAAATTTCTCTAATCACCACATTAAAAAAGGTACAAAGGAAAAAAGAAAGAGGTGACATGAATTTTAATAATACATTTTACATAACTTGGTATATCCAAACTATTATTATTTCAACATGTACAAATTATAATTATTAATGAGATTTTAAATTCTTGTTTTTGGTCTGAGTGTTCGAAATCCAGAGTCTATTTGATACCCACAGAACATCTCAATTTGGACCAATTCAATTGCAAGTGCTCAATAGCCTTACCTGGCCAGTAGCGACTGTATCAGACAACGCAGTTCTAGAATATTCCTCCTTCCTCTTTTTGCATTGTCCACTTCCTTTGTTATCTCCATAGTCTTCCTTCTTCCCCAAGCAGCAGAGGTGTTCTCCATGTGGCAGCTGCTGCGATGGCCATGATGGTGAATCTGTGTCCCACTTCAGGAGGTCAGGTGCCTTTATTTTCCCTCAGAGACTGAAAATGTGGAATCGTGCGTGTCTGCTGGCTTTGCCACCTGCTTGGGTGTCTGTCCTAGGTTTAGGTGTAACCTTTGGTCATGAGGTCTGAGCATCCGGTTCCAACTGTGCAAATTACTGGGCAGTGCTCGTAGAACTTTCTCCTGGGGGGTGTCCAGCATTCCAGGTGGCACTGATGAGCTTTGGTGCACGTCAAGACTCAGGTCTGCACTGTCACCTGGGTATAGACTGTCTGCCAATGTGTGGCAGAGGTTGGTGACTGGTCTTGTACTTTGTAACTGAGTAAACTATATGTATATGGAAAGAAAGAGAGTACTGGAGGGGATAGTGAGGGTCAGGGATGGACTTGGGGGCATGGAAGACCTCACCGAGAAGGTCACATTTGAGCAACGACTTGGAAAAGGTGAGGGCATGAGCCGTGTGGACTCTTGGGAGAAGAGGATAGTTGGCATGAGCCGGGTCATGGTCTCCTCAAGCCCGCTGGTGACACGAGCTGGTTGGTTTTGTGGCCGGGAACAGAACCTGCTGTAGACACTGTTGGTGCCTCCCCGTATCTCTTTGGCACAAACCTCTGCCAACACCTGAGACTGTGCCTGAGGGCTTTTGCTGGCTTCCGGTACAAGGAAGTCCTGGAGAGTTAAAATGCCTTTGGAGAGGATCAGGGACAGATGGGAAGCTGGTGGGTCGATACCCCAGGGCCCCTCCTCTTGGTTGGAACATCTCCGAGGCACGTCCTCCACTGGCTCCTACAGTGCCTTGTGGGTTTAAGCCCCACTTGCCCTCAGGGGTAACGGACTTGGTAATACACCCTGGGCTGGCTGTGTTCCCTCCCCACCTCACTCCACCACACTCCTCCTAGTGATTCCTGGATAAATGACTTAGACGTGTTTCCTGGTCGCAACATGCATTTCTGCGAGAACCGATACTAACACACAGACATGTTGGCCCTTTGTCGGGAAGCTCTTGCGCCAGAATTGGACTGCTCTGGGACTCCCTGGTTTCTCCGTTCTGTTCTCTGTGTGTGCACACACGGTTGTTTTCAGTGCCAGTACATACGTGTGTGTTTTTCTCCTCTTGCTGCTGATTGCCCAGACTTCTCTGTCACCTGTCCTGATTCTAGAGAGAGTGTGTCAGAGGGCCCAGTCCCCACTGCCCAATGCACACATTGGGATATGTTGGCTGGTGGGGTCAGAAACTCGCTGAAGCAGAAGAGAGAATTTACTGGAATGCGTGGTGGAGAAGAATGCTCTGTAACTCACCAGGTCCAAGGAGCCAGGGCCTTGGGGAGAAGAAACAGGAACTGCCTCTCATTCTCTGTTCATTGTTCTCTCCTTTCCCAGCCAGACCTCGTCCAAAGAGCAGATCATGTGGCCATGAGCCGCCCAGCCCAGCAGCCCCACGGGAGTGCAGCTTTCTTTCTGTGTCCACAGTTGGTTCTCATTATATGTGGATTCCCTATTTCCAAATTTACCAAATTACTTGTCACTCCTCAACCAAATCTTGTGGCACTTTTGAAATCATCCGTGGACGTGCATAGAGCGGTGAACATTTTGAGTCATCCTACATGCACATTCCCAGCTGGCTGACTTTTGGTTCCAGCTCTCCTGCTGTTAACAAGTGTCCTGTCACAGACTATTTACAGCCTCGTTTTTCTCATTCTGTGCTTTTCATTGGTGATTTTGCTGTTTAACCTGCTCCCCCCCCAAGTGCTGTCCAGTGTTTCTAAGCACAAGAAGGCTGTGAGGTGCCTTATGGAGAAAATAACACATGGCAGATAAGCTTTGTTCAGGCATGAGTCGTCTTGCATAGGGCTGTGAGTTCAATGTTAAGGAATCAGTGTATATTAACGAAGGTGTCTTCACACAGAAACACACACAAAAATGCGGTTGTGTACCGATTGGTTGATGCGCATGTTGTGACCAGAGGCTCACAAGAACCCAACCCTGTATTTCCCCCAGGAGCACGGGTTCAGTGTTTGCTAATTCAGTATTCAGTATTCAGAGGTGACTTTACAGACTGTAACTGCAGTGGAAGATGAGAATTGGCTCTGTATGTCAATCCAGCGGTAAGGCTCCAGCTGTGCTTGTGTCAGAGGCCCACCACTTAGACCGACGACCTGAATTCTAGAAGAATTGGGTCTGCGGAGGCCAGAGGAGAGGTGGGAGTTCCTGCATCTGGCTTCTTGTGTAGGCTTGAGAGAGAGAGAGAATCTCCTGCCCCCAAAGCTGCCCATTGGAAGTCTCAAGGTAAAACCCACAGCCCGAGGTCCTGCTTTTCAGAACTTTCCATCTGCTCTTCCCACAGTTCCAGGAAGAACCAGAACTCAGGTGTGAGAGGGAAGAGGCCTGTTTCTTTAGTATTAGCCTCCTCTACTGCAAGGTGGTAAAAGTTGGTATGCTGGAAGTGTGAGCTCGCAGAACACGTCTTGGCTGTAGGTGTCAAAGAGAGAGACCACTAATTGGTTGTCTCTGTCCTTGCATTCGTTATTGCTGAATTCATTCCTCCCATTAGTCCTTCATTGATCAACTTCTTATTGATCATACATGGCTAGCTTGGGCTTCCGCACAGCATGGTGGTCTCATAGTAGCTGGACTTACATGATGGATGGATGGCTTCCAGGAGTGGGGGAGTGGGGGCAGGGAGGGGAGAGCGAGGCAGAGAGTGAGGGATCGAAGGAGGGAGAAAGTTGCAGGCTCTTCCTGAGGTCCTTATCCACATTTACATTTCAGTAATTCTGTTTTTTGTTGCCTGGAGACTGTGGATGGTGTTCTAGCCTGTTTATTAAGCTTGGAAGTGGGCTGTGTTACAGAGTGGTACCCAGTGCATCCTCTCAGCATGTTTGACGAAGAAGTGGGCAGTGTTGATCGAAAGGCTGACAGTTCTGTGGTTGCAGAATGAACGTACCAGTTTGGGAGGCTCAAAGAATTTTGGGAGACGAACATACCATGTTTCCCGGAAAATAAGACCTAGCTGGACAATCAGCTCTAATGCGTCTTTTAGAGCAAAAATTAATATAAGACCCGGTCTTATTTTACTATAATATAAGACCGGTCTTATATAATATAATAAAATATAATACCAGGTCTTATGTAATATAATATAAGACCGGGTCTCATATTAATTTTTGCTCCAAAGGACGCATTAGAGCTGATTGTCTGGCTAGGTCTTATTTTCCGGGAAACACAGTGGGGTAGAGGTTAACCATATTGTCTGTCCAAATCCTGGAGTGCTCTCTCTTTAGTTCCGTGACCTTGGACAAATTTCTTCACCTGTCTAGGCTTCTTTTTCCTCCCCCAGAAAACGAGGGTAATCAAAACCGCAGATTGCGGTGAATTTTTAGTGAGTTAATTTATGTAAAGCCCTTTGTTTAATTTCCTAGCATACAGAAGGGCTGAATAAATGTAAGCTATAATTATTTGTGGGGGATTAAGATTGTGGGCTTGAGCCAGACATCTGAGTTCAAATGTGGCCTTGGGTAAGTCACTTCACCTCTCCACATCTTAGTTTCTCCTGCTATTTAAAATACGGGGAAATATCTACTTCATCAGATGGTTGTGTGGATTAAATGAGTTAATATAGGAGTGATTGGAAGAATGCCTGGCACATAGCAACTGCTAAATGAATGATGGTGGTTGTTGGTAGCGATACTAATGGTTTCTGCTGTCTATTTCTGTGTAACAAACTATCTCGAAACTCAATGGCCTGAAACGATTTGCTATTTCATCTGATTCTGAGGCAGTTGCTCTGCTGCTTGTGCTGGCCTCACTTGTGTGGAGGTTCCGAGATGGCCTTGCTCACGTGGCTGGGAGTTGGTGCTGGCTGTTGGCTGGGGGCTTCTGTTCTCCACATGGCCTCTCATCCTCCAGTAGGAAAGTCCACCTAATTTGCATAAGATCACTTCTGTCTCATGCTATTAGTTAAAGCAGGTGACAACACCAGCTCAGGTTCAAGGAGGGGAAATAAACCCTCTTTTGGTGGGAGGAGCTGTGCGATGTAATGGCCGTGCTTTTCAATGTACTGTAGTGCCCTCTCCATCTATCATCATCGTGTTGAGAGTCAGTGTCTATTCCCTCGTGCAAGGCAATAGAGCAGTTCTGAATGCCTTTTATCAATTTTATTTTGTGTGATGACAGCTTACGTAAACACAGTGGGTAAAAGAAAATTTCTCAAATTGCAGCTACCCTCCAAGAAGGCTTTACATGTGTATGCAAAATAGCAGAGGGTATGCGGTGATCCTTTCACTTAACATATTTATTGAATTCTTAACACATGTCAGGCTTGGGCCAAGGCAGGGTATGCAAAACTGAGACAGCTCCTTGCCCTCATGGGGCATAGAGTGTAGTGTCCCTTACTACATAAAGGAAAAGAAAGGGATTTAGGTGAACCTGTGGGGTTGACGACAAGAACTCAAGGGAGAAGTCAGCTTCTGGGAGGGAAGGGACAGGATAGAGAGACCTGGCTGTCATCTAGTCTCTGTTCCTTCCTATCACGTGACCTGGGCCCAGTCACTTCCTCTCTGTGGGCCCCAGTCCGCAGTCTGTGAAGTGGGGATTACAATACTTCGTCAGGTTGTTGTGAGGGTTCAGTGAGCTGCTAAGCTATTAACAATTGTTCTAATCACTTTCATTCTCTGTGCCTTGGTTTCCTCGTTGGGGAGGGCCGTCCTGGCTCAGAGAACCTTTCAGTTCAGTCAGCTCCTCACGTCCCGCCCCTCTATCCACTCTACATCTCTGTTTGTCTCTCACTCCATCACGCCCTTCTCTTTGGGAGCTTTGTCATACTTGTAATTACTACTCCTCTGGGCATCTGGTGGCTCCTCCCTTTCTGTCGGCCCTTGGAAGGGGGGCTGTGTTTGTATAGCTCGCTGCTCCAGGACCCTGCATGATGACTGTCACACACCGGGTACACCATAGACATTGTCTTAGGGGCTGAATGCTGTTCCCCCTCTGCCTGGACCTTGGGGATACCCTTTGGCTGTAGTGAAATGGAGCTCTGGAGGCTTGAGCTTCAGGACCCATCTGTCTGGCAAGAGTTGTGTTTCTGGAGGCCTCAGTGGCTTGGACGACAGCCAGGCCAGAGCCAACCATCTGGTACAGCCTTCGTCAGATGTGGCAGGTCTGGTTGGCGCTCACAAGCAGAGGGAAATGGTTGGAATAGGTTTTATGAGGGTGTCCTTGTTATAAGGTTCCATGGAAACCGAGGCCGCCTAACCCATCACCCTGGCATAAGGGAGGTGTGTGGAGGGGGACATCATGGGTGTTGGTGTTTAAATGGAGCATGAATGGGGGCGATTTACTTCCTCTTCCGTAAATTAGTGGGAACCCATAGAATTTTTTTTTCTCCTCGTGGGGGACTCTCTGAATCTGAAATAAAAATAAATGCAGCCTTTTCGTGAGAACTTAGGGTATACCAAATACCACCATTTTCTTTCATCCTTCCATCCCCCTCTCATAGGCAGTTGTGACTCCCCTGATTTACAAACGAGGAAGCTGAGGCTCAGAAAGGTATGGTGACTTGCCCAAGGCCACACCACCAAGGAGTGGCAGAGTTAGGAATCCAAATCCTGGTCTTTTGTCTCTGGGGTTTGGTGGGGGATGGTAGGGCTTGAGTGTGGAACACAAAAACCGTGTTGGGTGCAGGGCTTCTCCTGGGGTGAGCCCGTGTTCCTTCCAGAGTCAGACGGCTGAGCAGAGTTGGCAAGGGGACTCCTATGAGTCCCCTTTACGGCCAGGCTAAGGATTGGGCCCGAGGCATCCAGGAAGCCTCCTCACTCCTTGTCCAGTGCTCTTTCACCTTTCCTTGGGGGAAGTGGTCATCTAAGCCATCTCAGGGAGGCTGGACTGTATCCCAGTTAGTTTTTACAGTGACATTGACTATGGTTTTATTTTCCATTATAAGAGGAATACACGTTCATTGTAGAACTGTTGGAAAGGACAGAAAAATACAGGTAAGAGATAAATATATCCCATTGCCTACCACCGAGAGATCACTGGAACTAAGCTAGCATTTGGTTGCTTTTCTATGAAGATATATCATATTTCATCTTTAAGGGTTATGATCTTCTGGGAGATAGATGTGTTTGGTATTTTTTTTAAGAAACTTTTTAAGTGAACTTTATTGAAGTGTAACTTACATGCAGTGAAAAGCACCTATTTTATTGTAGTGCATTTTGACATCTGTATACACATGGTCACCACCACCCTGATGAAGACCAAGAACACTTCATCACCCCCATGTCCCTTTGCAGTCAGCACCCCATCCCCACCCCAGGCAACCCACGGTCTATTTTCTGCCCCTTGAGGTCTGTGTTGTCTATTTCAGAATTTCACGTAAATGGAAAGATATAGTATGTACTCTTTTGTGGTTGGCTTCTTACACTCAACGTGATGTTCATATGTGCTATTGTGGGTCTTCATCTGTGTTTTTCTATTGCAAAGTGGTATTCCATTGTCTGAATACACCTCCATTTGTGTACTTATTCTCCTGATGGATGGTGACCTTGGGCACCTCAGTTTCTCCTTCTGTAAAATGGGAGGAAAGTTTATTGACTTGGTTGGCTTGTTGTGAGGTTTAAATGAGTTCCAGTGAGTGATGAGAAGAATGCCTGGCACGAAGCAAGTGTTAAACGAAGGGTGGTGGTTCTTGGTAGTAATAATAATGGTTCGGTTATCTATTGCTGTGTAACAAACTACCCCCAGAACTTAGCAGAGGACATAGGAGGTGTTTTTAATTTGGGACTCTTTTGAATAACATGAATAAATGAATAAAATAAAAAGGGCTACTCGATGGCTACTGTCTTCTTTTCAGCTGGGACACTGTGTATTTTGGCAAAGGGGTGATAGGCAGCCACTGCTTCTGAGATGGGTGGGTTTTGTTTTGAGGTTTGCGTGGTTTGTTTCAGGGGCTCTGATCTGCTCAGTGCTGGCTCTGCTTCTCGCCCTGTGTCTTGCTCTGAGCTTGGCTCTGGTCTTGCTGGGCAGACCCACCAGCTTGCCTCATTTTAGCCTCAGGAAGTGGCCTCTGTAGAAAAAAACACACACATATAAGCAGCGGATGGTAAGCTTTAGGCCAAGTGAGCAGATCACTGGAGCACAAAGCCCCAAAATAGATCTTTCGCTGCTAAGTCGCCGAGTGAGTGGGGGCAGTGGCAAATGCTTTGCATAATTTCCTACCCAAAAGAAAAGGTTTTATTGTGAACAACTTTTTGGGATCAAAATAAAAAATCTCAAAAAGATCCAAGATTTTGCAGAGCAGCACAGAGTGAGAGCCCAACAGGCCTGGGTTTGAATCCCAGATCCACCATTTGCAGGCGGTGTGACTTTGGGCAAGTTCTTTCACCTCTCTGAGCCTCAGTTTTCCTGTGTTAACTGGCAAAGATGAGACCAGACTGTGAAGTGTGTATGCAAAGCACCTTGCACTGCATGTGACACATGGTGGGATGCCGCAAATATAGAGTGTCTTTTTAAAATTTCTTTTCATTTTCTCCTCTTTCCTTGTCCTAGAACTTGTGCCTCAGTTGCTATTAGCTTCCTAAACCTGGCAGGAAAGAGGGGAGGGGTAAGCTTTGGCTTTCCTGGGAAGATGCTTCCAGAACTATCTTTGTAGTATTGCACCCCACCTCTGCAGATCACTGGAGAGGGAGCTGAAAGGTAGGTGTATGTGTTAGGCATGAACGGTGCCCACAAACGTGTCCACATTTTAATTCCCTGATCCTGTGGATCTGCTCCCTATGTGGCAAAGGGACTTTGAAGATGTGAGTAGGTCAGGACCTTAAGATGGGGAGATCATCCTGGATTGTCCAGGTGTGTCCCATGTCACCACAAGGGTTCTTGTAGGAAAGAGGCAGGAGGGCCAGAGTGAGTAGAGGGAATGACAGGATGATGGAAGCAGATGTTGCAGTGATGACCTTTGAAGTTGGAAGAAAGGGTCACCAGTCAAGGAGGGCAGATGGTTAGGCCACTGGAAGCTGAAAATGGCCGGGAAACAGATTCTCCCCTGGAGCCTCCAGAAGGAACCCACCCTGCCCACACTTTGATTTTAGCCCAATGAGATTGATTTTGACTTTGAAGCTGAAAGAGATTAAATTTGTGTTGCTTGAAGCCACTACATTTGTGGTAGTTTGTTACAGCAGCAATAGGAAACTTATACCACATACTAGGTTTATTATGGTTTCTTAGGAAGCTAACCTAGATCATGGCAATTTGTTCATTTTTAGGTTTTTGCCCTTCTGTCTTGGATGAACTATCTTGGTGTGGCCTTTGGAACTTGAGGTGCTCTGACTCCCCAGCGGCCGGTCTTGGTGCCTCATTTTCTATAATTGGGTGGCCGCAAGCCCCTGTGGCCAGGATAACTGCTGCAAAGAGGCTTCCTCTCTCTTGCTGTCTCTGGAGCAAACAAGCTGTGTGCTCCCGGAGGCCAGGCTTCCTGTGTGCTGCCACGGCCTGACCCCCACATGGGGGTCCAGGTGGGGTGGGCATGGGGACTCACTGCCGTGCGTTTTCTAAAGCAAGCACCTCCCTGTCTGGTGTGGGTTTGTGTCTAATTTTTTAAAACATTGTTTCGTTGTGATTTGGCACCAAATGGACCCTGGAGATGTGAGTGTTAGAGACCATTGCTGGTCCCTGAGGAGAAGCAGAGCCTTGCTCAACAATGTGACTCTCTTTTGGGACCTTGTTTGGATCTGCCTTGGACTCTCTTTCCATGTTCCTCCTGTGCCATGTGCGTGAGGTGATAGGGGTGGTGGGAGTTGGCATTCCAATTCAGGAATGAGTATTCTAATTAAAGAATAACACTGGGGCTGAAAAAGGAAACACAACCCATGGCTGGCGTCATGTTCATCTCGCTGGCGGCCATCTTGTGACCTCTGCCCTTTTCCTTTCCCACGACGTCCCCTTTCATTGGATGATGACTCTGTGTAGGTAGGATAGTGGTCTCCAAAGATGCCCACACATCTGTGAATTTGTGGCCTCACGTGGCAAAAGGGACTGCAGATGTGCTTAAGTTAAGGAACTTCGGGTGGGGAGATTAACCTGGGTCATCTGGTGGGTACCGTGTCATCGCAGGGGTCTTTAAAAGACGAAGAGGGAGCGTAGATGGTCAGAGTCAGAGATGGAAACATTCTGGCTTTGAAGAAGGAGGACGAGTCCACAAGCCAAGGGATATATGTAGCATCTGGAATCTGGAAAAGGCAAGGAAACAGATCCTTCTTGGAGCCAACCAACACCTTGATTTTAGCCCGGTGAGCGCCCTGTTAGAATTCTGACTTGCAGAATTGTACGCTAATAAATTTGTGTTGTCTAAGCCACTGAGTTTGTGGTAATTAGTTAGAGCAGCCCTAGGAAATGAATACACTCCTAAATATGCATCTCTGTCCAAGATCCCTTTCATTGGCCCATTTAGTTAATATTTATTCAACACCAATCACTTACTAGATACTCTGAGGGGCATTGAGGTTCCCAAATTGAATAAAGCCAGGTTCCGTCCCTTAGGGAGTCACAATCTAAAGGGGAGATAGACAAAAAGGTGATGATGTTTCAATGGGGTACATGTAGGGTAGAGAAATGCATGGAAATCAGACTGGGGTCACAGAAGGTTTCTCACTGAGGGGAACTTTGAATGTGGAGTACGAACTATGGAAATGTCTAGTTGCCTCTTGGTTATGTCTACTTGGGCATCTAATAAGTCTTTCAAACTCAACCTGTCCAAAAGGGAACTTGTCACCACAAAAATTAAGGTCTCCCCTTTTAAAACTCCTTCTTGTTTCCCCCATCTTGTTTCCCCACCTTGGTGCCCACATCAGAAAACTGGAGTCCCCCCGACCCCTTTCTCCTTCACCTTCTATGTCGAATCCATGCCCAGGTCTGTGGGTTTTATTCCCATTTGGAGATATGTTTTCCTCCTGCCAGGGGCAGAGCACTAGAATTCCAGGCTCAGGAGTGGAGGGGACTGAAAAAACATCCAGTTTCTTCATACAGGTAGCAGGAGGCCAAAAGGGTGGACTGTGATGGCAGACTTCCTGGGTTTAAATCAAAGCTCTGCTCTTACCAGCGTGACCTTGGGGGCAAGTTGCTTCATCTTGAGGGCCTCAGTCTCCTCACTGATGAAATGGGAATAACAATAGTACTCATGTCATAGGGATGTTTTAGAATTAAATGTATTAATATATTTAAAAAACCCACTTAGAATAACATGCTCAATAAATGGCGGT
>NW_027669412.1:0-17900 GCF_964194185.1 Rhinolophus hipposideros | reverse complement strand
TACCTCCTGCTCCCTCCGCCAACAGCCTCCCCCACTGTCAACACCTCCCACCAGAATGGCACATTCATTATGACTGATGAGCTTATACTGATACGCCATTGTCACCCAAAGTCACAGTTTACATCAGGGCACTTTCGTGTTCAGACAAATGTATAACGATGTGCACCGACCATAATGGCATCATACAGAGTAGTTCTGCTGCCCTAAAAACCCTCTGTGCTCCCCCTGTTCCTCCTCCCCCTCAACCCCTGGTGATCCCTGATCTTTTATTGTCTCCATAGTTTTGCCTTTTCCAGAATGTCATATAGTTGGAACCATACAATATATAGCTATAATGGAAAACTCAGCTTGTTCTTTCCTATATATGGAAAATCTCAGTTCTCCCCTCTTGTGTGTTTCTTCCACGTGTGTCTCCTTTATAATTCACATAGAACACTTCACTTCTGGCACTTCTAGTTGCTGAATGTATGTAGGATTTTTCCCACAACAAGCAAGTCTCCACCACCACTTAACTCCTACAACTTTAACTCAATTCTAACACTGTCTACTGGGAGATAGCATCAGATATCACAGCGAAGGGCTCAGTCCCACAAGACTGTCCCCCTTACCCACTCCCACACACACACACACCTCAGATGCCACTAGTAAGTTCAGGTTGTCACCTGTGCTTCTGACCAATTGGCTGTGGCTCACAGGTGCCAACCACCCCCTCTGTAGCTTTGATCAATTTCCTAGTGCATCTCACAGAACTCAGAGAAACTGAGTAAAATTAATTTACTCTTATGTTTACCAGTTTATTAAAGGCTATGATAAAGGATACAGATGAACCACCAGATAAAACGATACAGAGGGTGAGGTCTGGGCGGGTCCTGAGCACAGGCGCTCTGTCCCTGTGGAGTTAGGGAACGTCACCGTCTTGGTCGGTGGACGTGTTCACCAGCCTGAAGCTCTCTGAACCCCATACGGTTTGTATTTTATGGAGGCTTCAAGAGTAGGTATGATCAGTCATTAACTCCATTTGTAGCCCCTCTCTGGAGGATGTGAGTGGTGTGAGGCTGAAAATCATGCTTCTAATCATGGCAGGGTCTTTCTGGTGACCAGCTCCCCTCAAGGAGCCACCCAGAGTCACCTCATTACAATGAGAGATGCTCCAAGTGCTTTGATTGCTTAGGAATTTGAAAGAGTTCAGTAGCTCTGTGCCAAGAGCTTGGGGCAGAGAACAATATATATATTTTCTATTATCTCACAGTGCCTTTTCAGATTGTCTTCTTTCACTTAATAATATGCATGTAAGTTCCCCCCATGTCTTTTAATGGCTTGATGGCTCATTTCTTTTTGGCACTGAATAATATTCCATTGTCTGGATGGAGCACAGATTCTTCACCCAGTCACCTACTGAGGGTCATCTAGGTTGCTGCCAAGTATTGGCAATTATGAATAAAGCTGCTATAAACATCATATTTGGATTGTTTGTGTGGACCTAAGTTTTCAACCTCTTTGAGTAAACACCAAGGAGCAGATTGCTGGATCCTCTGGTAAGAGTGTGTTTAGTTTTAGTTAAGAAGCTGCCTAACTGTTTTCCACAGTGTCTGTTCCACGCTGCATCCCCACCAGCAATGAGTGGGAGTTCCCATTGCTCCACACCCTTATCAGCATGTGGTGATGTCAGTTTTGGATTTGGACCATTCTGATAGGTGTGTCTCATTGTTGTCTCACATCTTTTTAAACAAGTATATTTCTTGTCCACAATTACATAGTAAATCTATAAATGTTTCTGTGCTGTAGTAAATACCCAAAGCAATGGCCATTTCCAGGCCTGCTCCTCGCTCCGCCTAGATCTCCTTAGAGCACAAATAACTTGAAGGAGAGATCTCTTTCTTGTGCAAGTCTGAGTGCACCATACACCGGAAACTGTGTAGCCCTGGAGATCCAGAGAGAGGGGGCTGCTGAGAACAGGGCCTGGGGTTTCCTACCTGTCTGCAAGTGTTTTCGCTTCATTCCGGACTTCCTCCCTATACTTGCTCAATGGACCTGCAGATTTGTGCTGTTGTTTTAAACAAATAAGAAAACAAAGATGGTTAAACCCAGTGCAGATTCCCCATCCATGCCCTGATGGGAAGTGAAGGGCCGGAGGGTAGGAGACTTAAAATGCCACATTGGAAGTGGTGCAAGAGAACTAGTAGGGCCAACTTTAAATATTAAAGATACTGTATGGCAAATTACTGTCAGAATGTATAACATAAATCCAAGTTGGTTGTTAGGATGGTGTCTTAGTCAGCTTGGGCTGCTATAACAAAACAACATGGCTGGGTGGCCTAAACAGTAGAAATTTCTCACACTTCTGGAGGCTGGAAGTCTAAGATCAAGGTGCCAGCCAACTTAGTTCCTGGTGAGGGCCTGCGTCCTTGCTTGCTGAAGGCCCCCTTCTGGCTGTATGCTCACATTATGGGGGGGGGGGGGGCGGAAATAGAGATAGAGAGAGAGACAGAGAGACAGAGAGAGAGAGAAAAGAGGGAGCGCACTTTGCTCTCTTCCTGTTCTGATAAGAACACATCCCATCGTGAGGGCCCCACTGTCATAACCTTATTAGACCTAATTACTCCCCCCCAAACCCCACCTCCAAATACCATCACATGTGAATTCTGAGGGAACACAACCATTTAGTCCATGACAGATGGATAGATTGGGACAGCAGGTGACATACCTTTCCAGATGAAACAGTTTAAAGAGACGACTGGTGGCATACTGTAAGCCAGAGATTTTCAAACTCTAGTTGCCCTGCATTATATTTTGTTATAAATTTTTGGTTCAGTGGGGCCCGGGTGTCACTATCAAGTTCTCAGGTGACACTGATACTACTGATCCACAGACCACACTTTGAGAACTGCAGCTGTATATCATTGAATGACTCAGAAGCACAGTAAGGAATTTAACCCTATTTTCCCTATCTATGTCACCAAAAACCTCTATTTGAGAACTCAACTACAGAGATTTGTCATCAACTTTCCTTCTGACAACCGAACTAAAAGTTGACAACTTTTAGTGACCCCCAAATTGTGGTGGGCGTGATTTGGAAATGATTTAAATTGGGAGAAGGGAATGCCAAGAGGATTTTCCCATATCCAAAGTTAGGTCATTTCTACTTAAAGATATTTGACATGAGCAGGTAATTAAGAAAACAAAAGAACGGCTCAGAATGTCAGCAAACCTTGACAACACCTACGTGAATAATTATTTGTCTGTACAACACCAGGAAGTCGTCTCTTTAGAAGACTGTATTCTACATGTAACATCAGAAGCTCAGAGGAGGTGACTTCACCAGAGGTTTATCTGTTTTGAGACAGACTCTGTGCTGGGCACTGCGAATAACGCTTTGAAGAAGACCAATTTGCGTGTTTTACTTAGAGGGAACACGGGGCAGCGTGAGTCGAGCCAGAAAGTAAGGTTTTACTCCCACCACCACTGCTGGATAACTAGCACCCAGGATTCCTTTTGACTTCTCTTTTACCTGCAACAAAATGACATTTAAAAAATCATCCAACCTACCCATCTACCCATTTCAATTATTGCAAACATGAGGCAAGAGCACCAACAACAGTGGAAAGCCTTATAATATGCTTTTCTTTATTTTCCCAAAATACAAGTACTTGAATGATGTGTTTGCAACCAGAACCAACAATTCTGTGGCTATTTTCCTATCTAAAATGGTTTTGTTTTTCCTGAAAGAGTCTCCATAATTGGAAAATGGAATTACAACAGCCTAGAGCAATCTATGAACTCTGGAGCCCTGAATCCAGACATGTCATTTGTACCAAACTGTATTAAGAACACCAAATAGTTATCGTAACCCAGTCAACGGGTGACATTTGCCTTATGAGCCCCAGACTTTAATTATATCATTTATAAAGCCTACGAAACAATTGAAAACACTTTGTTTTTCGTAGGGTATTTATACCAAGAATGAATCATGTGCTATTATTACTTTTGTCATTTATAGAATTTAATACTTATGGTGGCTTTGTATATTTCGTAAATGCATTCTTTCCACAGAATTCCCACAAGAAATAATCTATCTTCCCCTCAACAGAAACAGCCCTGCATTATTCTAAATCTAATCGATTCAAATCAAAGTTTAATTTTTATTGATGGTAGAAGTGGGGGATGATCATAGGCATTTACTGCTTCATCTGAGTAATCCTGAGGTTTATGCTCTGATGATTAAATTAAATGGTCCATAGGAAAGCACTTTTTAAATCATGAAGAATGATAGAAATATTACGTATTATAAGTATCCCTCATTTAAAACTAGGTATTCAATGAATAGAAACTAACGGCCTATAAAGGAAATATTTTTATTTTCTGCTGTTCCAACCCAATGGCCTGTTTGGTTGTTATTGTTTTATTTTCATGTGTATCTTTGAAGTATGCACATGACAATGAAATAGCTACTTTATATCCTTTGTCATCCTTGGAAAATGGAGCACTGCAGAGTCAAGGAAACTCAGGTGTACATTTTTGTTGTTATTGTTTGCTTTTGCTTTTGTGTTTTTTCACTTCTTTAAAATTCTTAAGTATCACCAAAATAATAACTTGCTGCATGAGGAAAACAAAACAGAGGTGTGCAAAGAAATGGATGTTTAACTGTCGTTCTGCCTCCAATTCCACCCCCCAAATAATGTTAACAGTTTACTCTGTACTTGTGTGTATTTTTCTGTGCTCCTGTGCATACATAGGTCACTCCTCTCTCCTCCTTCCTGTTCTCCCTCCCTTCTTCTTTCTTTCCATCTTTCTTCCCTTCCTCTTTCCTTCTCTCTTCTTCTTCTTCTTCTTCTTCTTCTTCTTCTTCTTCTTCTTCTTCTTCTTCTTCTTCTTCTTCTTCTTCTTCTTCTTCTTTTTCTTCTTCTTCTTCTTCCCTCTCTCTCTCTCTCTCTCTCTCTCTCTCTCTCTCTCTCTCTCTCTCTCTCTCCTTCTTTTTTCCTTCTTTCTTTTTCTTCATTTTCAACCAACATGGGATATATCATATATTATTTTGAAACTTGCTTATATTTTACTTGAAAATATAATATAATATACATCCTTTCTGTCAATACACACAGCTCTAACTTACTCTTTTTTATTTTTTTTTTTGATAAAAATCTTTCATATATTTATTTATTTATTTATTTATTTTTAATTTATTTATTTATTAGTTTCAGGTGTACAAAACAAGGTAATACTTAGACGTTCATCATTTATATCCCTCATACTGTGAACCCCCCTCCCCCCATCCACTATCCCTCCGACCTCACACTGAACCATCACATTATATATATAAAACTATAGTTGGCATTCATTAATGTTTAGCTTCTGGTGTACAATGCCATGATCAGGTATCCATTTATACAATGGAGTATTACGCAGCCATAAAGAAGAAAGAAATCTTATCATTTGCAGCAACATGGATGGATCTAGAGAACATTATGTTAAGTGAAATAAGTCAGAAAGAGAAAGACAAGTACCATATGATCTCACTTATATATGGAATCTAAAGAAAAGACTATGTGAATGAACTAATCAGAGACAGTTTTGGGGACGCAGAGAAAAAACCGAGAGTGGTTAGATGGGTGTGTGGGAGGGGGTTGGGGATAAGGGGAAAGGTGAAGGGATTTGGAAGCAGCTGGTAACCACAAGATGGCCTCAGGGTTTTTTTGAAAATTAATTTGGGGAAGGTATTCTATAATGTTGTAAAGATTTTGTTGGGTACCCGATGGACATGCGTCCTATTTGGGAGACCACCTCAGGGATACTGTGGATAACTTACTCTTTTTTAAATCATTCTTTAAGTAGCTACACTATATCCTGAAGTATAAACACACTGTCATTTCTTCAACCTGTAATCTATTGATGAACCTTTGTACTTGTTTTCTTTTCCTTTTCATTTTTCTTGTTTTTATCTTCTGTTTTTGGAGAGAGGGAGGGTTGTTACAACAATTTTGTTGCAGTAAATGCTCTTGTGTGTATAGCTATATGAACTAGGTCTCTCAAATGAGATTTTAATTATTATTTTGAAGACGGGAAAATACTTGTAGAATTTGGTAGAAGAGGACAGAGCTTGCACCTTCATATGACTATGTCTAGATTGGAGAAAATGGTGTACTGTACGTTAATATGCATATGGTGGTTATTACTTGAACAGCAGAATATCGACTCTATGGTATAATGAGATCTTTCAAGGCTTTTTTACTATGTTATTATCATTATTACTTGCCTCTTGAAGTCTTATATTTCATTAGGTGTAAATGTGAGGTGGGTGGTGATGAAACCAATTTAGTAATAACTAATTATTAATGGTATTGTTCATTTTCATTATAATCACTCATTATTTTTATTATTCAGATAAATCTAATAGCATGCAAATTTAAGTGCTGTGCATATTATGTTGAGATTACATACGGGTCTCTTAAATTCCAGGTGACTAGGTGCCCTGCCTTCCAAATTATCACTGAATTTTGACAGACGGTAGGTTTCATTATGAGGACAAGGTAGTCTGGAATTGGAAGTCACACGCTTAATTAAGGTATGGAAAACGCTGTCTTATTTACAAAATGTGTTTCAAGTTAGCATTTGTTTCCTTTTCTGTGGAACTGTGAAATTTAGATAGGGAATTTGGGTTTGTAAATCAAACGCTATACTGAAAGCATCAATTATGGGCAAGTACACTCTGAGTATTTTTGTAAAGAAAGCTTTTGCAACAGTGATGCCCATTTATAAATGACACGTTTTAAGAATTTAGAGTGGTTTTAAAATCACATTCTCGTAGAGGATTTACAAACACAGTTGGAAATTTTAAACCTGCTTAGACTGGAAGCCACAGTCCCGGAAAGAGGAGAAGTTGTCACCTCCCTGTAAATACACTGCCCTGTTCTGGTTTGCTCGAGAAGCAGACTCAGCCCCTCACTGGCCTTCCCGGACAAGGGCCCTGGCCTAGGGCTCCTCTCAGTGTGTGCCCAGGCCACACAAACTATGAACTGGAGTGTCCTAACTTAGCTGCTGGCAAAACAAAGGAGCTCAGGGCTCAAGCAAGCCAACACCCTCAGAGAAAACGGAGGCTGGACTATCCCTTTGGTCCCCACACTCTTCTGCTCCGATTCTTATCAGAATTGCAAACGGCTCCATTGGCGCAGTTGAGTGTGTTTAATGATGGGGTGAAATCCTGGAGTTCAAACAGTGCACAGATAACATGTGTATTTTCATAGGATTACAGGACTCGCGATGGGCTTTGGTAATTGTCGGTATTGTCAAAACGGCATTTCTTTTTCCGTTACCATTACAACTGCATCTGTGTAATCTGTCACACTAGCCATCAGACAGAGCATCAGGGAGAGGGAAAAACCAACGAAAGCATATTCACACTCTTTGTATCCATATCTCTATCACCCGCTATTAAATCAATTATTAAGCTCAGTTTAGAGTAGGTTTCTCAGTGTGGGATAGCGAATAGCTCCGTGGTCATCTGTAACTATTTTTTTTTTTTTTTTTTTTTTTTTTAGTTTCAGGTGTACAAAGCAATGTAATAGTTTGATATTTACACCCCTCACAAAGTGACAACCACTCCCCCAATCTACTACTCGTCTGACATCGTATACAGCTGTTACAAGTCCATTGACTATATTCCCTATGCTGTACTCCACATCCTGTGACTATATGTGTTATTATATATTAAATATATATTTAATATAAATTAAGTAAATATATATACATAATTATAGTTGACGTTCAAAATTATTCAACTGCAGCTTCAGGTGTGCAGTGCAGTGATCAGGCATCTACAGTCTATGAAGTGGTCTCCCTAATAAGACAAGTGCCCATCTGGCACCTCACATAATCTTTACATTATTGATTATATTCCTCAGCCATAAAAAAAGAATGAAATCTTAACCATTTGCAACAACATGGATGGACCTAGAGAATATTCTGCTAAGTGAAGTAAGTCAGGTGGAGAAAGACAAACACCATATGATCTTACTTATATGTGGAATCTAAATAGCAGAATAGATGAATAAACTTTAACTCTTTACTGGTGAAACCTTTTTAGTTCCCTTAAGAGAAAAAAAATACACACACACGCACACACACACGGTGCCAAAAAATGTATACACATTTTAAGGAAGGAAAACTGTATTAAAATTGTGATACTCAATATATACTGATAACAAAAGATGAATACAAGTCACGTTTGACTTCTGCAATGACAAGAGGTGCTCAAAGTGGTTCCCAGCAGCATCCGGAAACTTCTGATTATGGAGAACTACTGCTTGAGCAACATTACCAAAATGTCCACTTGTATACCTTTTTTGGCACCCCCGATATATATATATATATATATATATATATATATATATATATATATATATATATACATGTATATGTGTATATGTATATATATATGTATATACATATATGCACACATATATGTAAAATGCAGTAACACAGAATTAAATAGATAAAAATAAAATAAGAGTGAAGTCAGGTATCTAATGCAGAGGAAATGTTTGGTGATTTGTCTTGAAGTAAATAGCTCAAATTATGCAAGTCTTGGGGAAAAGTGGCTCACTAGCTTAACTAGCACAAATAACATAGGAAGGCCTTGTTAAACATAGGGCTGATTTATTCTCTCTGTCTACCAGGCAAAATTCCTCTTCGGCTAAATTATTGGTATCTATTGAAAAAGCTCTCCTCCCTTAATTCAATTTAGTCCACTCAATAACACTTATTCAACAAAAATTTCTTTAGTGGAGAACCTACCAGAGAGGCAATATTGCATATTATCTTAGAAAATAGGTTGTGAAATCAAATTGTATGAGTCGAAATTACTTTCTTTTCTTTCTTTCTTATTTTTTTCCAATGTTGTTCAAGTGGGCAAGGTACATAAAGCTCTCTATTCTTCAGTTTTCTCCTCTGTGAATTGAGAGTGATGATCATATGTCTCTTTAAGGATTGTCTTGAAGATTAAATGTGTTACAACAGGTATAGTGCCTAGAACAATGCCCGGTACATGAAAAAAATTTCAGTCAGAGGTAACCAATATTATTACTGGCCATGACGAGGGCAAGATGCTAGCAGGGGTGTAGATAGGACAGACTGTGAATTCTCAATGTTTAAGAAAACCAAAATTAGTGGTAAAAATATGATACCCACACAAATGCTAATGAGGCAGACTCTCCTCCATCAGACAAGAGGAACACAATTCCGTGATGAGGGATATTACCTAAGGAATGAAGTCAGGACGGTCTTGCCTCCACACAATGAAAGTTAAGCTTAAAATGTTTACCAGGCGTGGTTTTGAGTAATTGCATTGGAAATATTGGTGCCGCTGCCTGTTGGCTGGGAGGTTTTCGGATTTGTGCTTTCTTGAGCTAAAGAAGTTGAAGCAATTACAAATTGAACATTATGAGTAAGTTAATGAGTAGGTAGCGCCCCACATTTCTAATGATGTAAATTTGGGAAGATGGATCAGTGAGCACCAGATCCATTGCTTTTGAAAGCAAAGATAAAAGGTCGATAAAATGGCTGAGTCACACATATACTCGTAGACTGCTGCATAGGCCTTTCTTGGGCCTTCTGCCTGAAGAATGCCCTCAGACCATTCTAATCATCATGACTCTCCCCGCTCACCAAGACACTTGGCTCAGTCCGCCCAAAGCTGGGTGAGTCATTGTCCCCTGTCTACCAGCCACCATATGCGTTTTGGACATAGCTACCACAGAAAGAATGTCCTGTCCCACCAGGGAACGAAGGTTGGAAAAAAGAGGGTGAAGGCTCCTGCTTCCTTCTCTGGCCCTGGCTCCAGGTATCAGGCTTTGCACTAACAGCTGGGTGTTGCTTGCTCAGTTTGCTTTGTTCCTCGTGTTGCGATTAGGAAGGAGAAGCAAAATGAACTGTTTTGGGAGGGTTCTAAGATGTATCCAGGAATCTCTATGACACTGGTTAGCAGGTAATATTCCCTGGGTTGGGGATAGATCAAGAAAATGGTGGCATGCTGCCCGATGTGCCGATTGTCTCTTATGAGTTACGTATCCCCTGTCAGGAATTATCCCATGCATTCTCCAAGGTTGCAATTTGATTTTACATCCTTTGAGAGACTTGCTTTCACCCTCTCTGGCTTCATCATTGATGTAACATGTATAATACCAAAAGCCCACCCGAAATGTGTTAGACTACAATTATTTGAGGAAAACCATGAATGACTTCACAAGGTTTCCAGTTCTTGGAAATGAAAGCAGAGTTTCCCATGGCAGACATAGGAAATGGACATTGCAAGTGGAGAGAACAGTATGAGAAAGTATGGGAAAGAGGAGAGAAGCCTAGGCAAAGTTCAGAGGACAAAAAATGGTGGATAAGTTTGCTGGGGCATAGACTATGCTTTAACCACACATATCTGTTAGCTCCTGTTGGGTAACAAATTACCCTAATACTCAGTGGCTTAAAACAATAAACATTTATGATATCACACAGTTTCTGTGAGTCAGGGGTGCTGGAGCAGCTTAGCTGGGTGGTTCTGACTCAATATCTTTGCCCCCCTGAGGGCTTGACTAGAGCTGGTGAACCCATTTCTGAGGTGGCTCATTCACATGCCTCATGAGTTAGTTCTGGTTGTTGACAGGAGTTCTCAGTTCCTTTCCATGGAGACCTCTCCAAAGGGCAATTTGAGGGTCCTTACAACATGGCAGCTGGCTTCCTCTAGAGTAAGTGATCCAAGAGAGAGCAAGAAGTAAGCCACATGTCCTTTGTGTTCTAACTTTGGAAGTCATGCATCAACATTTTCACAATATCCTGGTGGTTGTATAGGTCAGCCCTATTTAATGTAGGAGGTACATTAATATCAGAGGCAAGGGTCACTAGGGATTATCTTGAGAGACCATCTACTCCACCATATTAAATAGTCAATTTATATCCTAATCAGCCTCTATCAGTGGCTTGGTCCTGAGACTAGTTATAGGGTGAGATATGAATTGTATCTTAAATATCTGCATGTTTTCCCCTAAGAACATTTGTATAAAGTTCAAAGCTCTCTTTATAATCTAGCACCTGCCTATCTTGGTGCCTCATCTCCTATCATTTCCCCATAGGAGTAGCCATAGTGGACCATTTGAAGTTCCTGAAATGTATTATGACTGATCGCATTTCCTTGGAATGAACTTTTTCATCTTACATTACTTATGAAATTCTCTTTATCCTTTAAGACTCGATTCAAATGTCAGCCCCACTTGAGCAAATATGTGTATACCGATTACAGCTTTATTCACAGTAGCCAAACAGTAGAGGTAACCCAAGTGTCCATCGAAGGAAAAATAGATGAACAAACATGCAGATATTCATACAATGGAATATTATTAGGTCTTAAAAAGGACATTTTGACTCATGCTACCACATGTACGAACCTTGACAACATAACGCTAAGTGAAAGAAGCCAGACACAAAATGACAAACACTGTACAGTTCCACTTATATGAGGTAACTAGAAGAGTCAAATTCACAGAGACAGAAAATAGAATGGTGGTTGTCAGAAGCAGGGGGAAGGGAGGGATGAGAGTTATGTTTTAATGGGAACAGAATTTCTGTCTGGGAAGATTAAGAGCATTTTGAGGATGGATGATCGCTTGACAGTGTGAATGTACTTAAATCCACACTAAAAAAAAAGTGTATGTTATTTATATTTTATCACGCACAAGATGTCAGCCATCACTCCTCTTAAGCCTTCCCTGACTTCCTCATCCCTCACTGGAAAAGGTGCCTTTAGGGCCCCTGGCCATTGCAGGGTGTGTCTGTGTAACAGCAGTTATCACTCACCTCATAAACATGGCTGACCTGTCTTTTTTATCCTTTAAATGGGAAGCTTCTTGAAGGAAAACTTGTACCTTTAGCTTTGTATGCTTGGGGTTTAGCAATATGCCTGTCCTATTCATTGACTGACTGCTTGAACAAATGAATCCATATTCTTGTGACTTTCTTCTACCTTCTGTGAACTACACAAGGGTTTATTGTTTTATGTTATAAGATCCTCTGGTTATTTTAGATGGTAAGATTCTCAAAGTATATAGACTACATCTGTTATATCTTTCTTATTTTTTTTTTGTTATATCTTTCATAACCTGACAGATACTAGTATTTTAATGGGTCCATCAAGTGTGCTCAATAGTAATGAGATAGTTGTGCAGCTGTCTTTCTTAGATGGTGTATTTATTAGCCAGGGTTCTCCAGAGAAATGGAGCCAATAGGAGATACACACACACACACACACACACACACACACACACACACCATTTATTATAAGGAACTGGCTCATGAGATTATGGAGGCTGACAAAACCCAAGAGCTGCAGGGTGCGTTGGCAAGCTAGAGACCCAGGAAAGCCAATGGTGTAGATCCAATTTTAGTGTGAAAACCCAAGAATAACCAATGGTGTAAGGTCCAGTCAAAGGCCAGCAGATGTGAGACCCAAGAAGAGGCAATGTTTCAGTTTGGGTCCAAAAGCAGGAAAAAGTTGATGTCTCAGTTTGAAGGCCATCAGGCAGGGGGAATCCCCCTGACTGGGGGTGGGTCAGTTTTTTTGTTCAATTAGACCTTCAGTGGACTGCTAAGGCCCACCCACATTAGGGAGGGCAACCTGCTTTACTCAGTCTACAGATTCAAAGGTTAATTTCACCTGAAAACACCATCACAGACACACCAAGAATAATGTTTGACCAAATGTCTGGGTACTCTGGCCAATCGAGGTGACACATAAAATTAACCATCACAAATGGAGAGATGCAGCTAAATTGACTATTATTCTCAGCTGATAGGAGGAAAAACCTGTTTGTTTGGAAGCAGCCAGTGTTTAATGAAGATCCTTACTCTAAATTTTACTATTAAGATTTGGGAAACTTAGTCAATGGGTACTAAAGCGAGGTTATCAATTATCCATACATATGGATCAATTACCCATATGTCTGGTAACCAAACCTTGGCCAACAAATATTTATTGAGAGCCTACAGTGTCACCATGGGGTATAAAATGGAGACTTCAAATAGAGTCCTTTCCCTCTTAAACATTTGGTCAACCTCACATCTATTTACAAGACGCCAACTTAATTACAAATGTATTTGTATTCTAATTACTTTTAACAAAGTTAAATGGATGGCATTTTGAAGTAATTGTGGTTCAAAAAGATTGTCTTGTCTAAAATCAGAAGGCAAGTTGGCACTGAAGCCATGAGAGCTGGGCTGGGCTGTGTCATTCTAGGTGACATGAGCCCATTTTCAGCCGCCTGTTGACAAGAAATCACCCCACAGAGTGCCTGCCAAACAATTTTAGGATGCTTTTATCATTTCAAAATGCATCTCAATCATTTCATTGGCTCTTCTGTGCAATACCCTCTGTGGTCTTTTGGTAATATTACCATCATTTTAAGGTTAGGCAAAAACAAGTCTTTGTGCAAACTTGGGATGAGGTATGAGTGAAATGAGACTGTTTTGAAGTGACCCGAGGTAGAGAGCTCATGATGGTGCTGAGATCAGAACTCATAATCGGTGGGAAGCTTTTTGAGCTCTTCTGTGTCTATCTCCCAGGCTTAATGTAGCTTTAGAGCAGACAGGCTTCCCCTCCTCCAGGTCCCTGCAGCTCCTGTCCTTATACTTATGTAAAGGCACTCTAATTTTCTTCATTAGTAGGAAGGGCACTTGATTGTAGCATACTGGGGACCCTGTGCATAGACAGGTAAGTCATTCGTTTATTTGTGGACTCTTTCATTAATACCATTGGAATAATGATAGGACATTCTCACGTGGGGATAGGCGACCTTCAGGCACCGTTCTATAAGAATTGCTACTTTACCAGAATGCCCCAGGCTGGGCTCCTGACTCCATCTTGTTGTAGGTACCTAACTTTAGCAACCTAAAGGAGTGCCCTACCTGGAACTTGACAAAGTAAACAAAAGCTAGAATTTGTCTACTCTATGAAATGAATTCTATGCATAGATCATATAATCAAATTAAATCATAATTTGTTAGGTCTTGTATGGTTGAAGGGACAAGCGAAAGACATCAAGTCGCTTAAGCCAAAAAAGAGGATGTATGGGTTTTTATAATTAAACCTCCAGGACCAGCATTGGCTTTAAGCGATGCTGGAGAGGCTGGATTCCAGAAATCCAATTATCTCCTGGTTCTTGCACAGGTTGCATAGCTTTCTGCATAGTTCTGATTCCAGCTCAGATCTCGTTTGCCTTCCCTTGACCAATCGCTGGATCTAGGAGAATAGTGCACTGTGACGGGACAGTCTGGGTCTTATAGTGACCCAACAAGGCCACCAGGCCAGGGAGGGGCAGTTCCTGATTGGGAGAAGTTCTGGACAGAAGAAAAAAGATGTCCCCTACAGTACTATGTGTATAAACACACCCACTCAGGTCCTAATAACACAGTCTTCATTTCTTCATTAGGAATTAGAAAAAACCTTCCTCAGAAGTGACCTAGGGAATGTCCCTGGCTTGTCTTTCTCATCAGACTGTCCTCTTCTTCTCACCTTCACCCTCCTGACCCATGTGTCCATGTTGGTACAAATTAAAATGGTCACTTCCCTATGTCTGGGCTGACACCAGTCACAGAGGCTTTTCAGGTTCTCTATTGTCATTCAGTCATTTTAAGTACAGAATTATCTTTAATTGTGATTTCATCCTAACAACAAATTTGCCATTGCAATGGCCTTCTCATCCCCATCCCCAGTTTGTCCCATGAGTTCCCCTGTCTGGTTTATTTAGTGGTCTGTCTTGTGATAGGTAATTTTATGTCAGCTTAACTGTGCTAACTGGTGCCCAGAGGGCTGATAAAACATGATTTCTAGGGGTGTCTGTGAGGGTATTTCTGGAAGAGATTAATTAACATTTGAACAAGTAGGCTGAATAGAGGAGTCTACCCTCTCCAACATGGGCCCACACCACCCCATCCAACGGGGCTGAATGGAATAAAAAGGTAAAGGAAGGGAAAATCCTCTCTCTTCCTGAGCTGGGGCATCCATTTTTGTCCTTTCCTCAGACATCGGCAACCCTGGTTCTCAGGCCTTCAAACTCAGACTGAGGTACACCGTGGTTCTCCAGTTTGCAGAAGGCAGACTGTGGGATTCTCAGCCGTCGTCACCGTGTGAGCTAATACCTATAATAAAATATAAATATGTTTATATAGTATATACAGACGGTGCCAAAAATGTGTACACATTTTAAGAAAGGAAAAAAACTGTATTAAAATTGTAATACTCAATATATACGGATAACAAAAGATGAATACAAGTCGCGTTTGACGTCTGCAATTACAAGAGGTGCTCAAAGTGGTCACCATCAGCATAATTTAATACAGTTTTTTCCTTTCTTAAAAGTGTGTACATTTTTTTGGCACCCTCTCTATATACCCAAATGTGACTTCTTTTGCTAAAATAAAAAATAAGCCCTCATTCCACCCATAGCTCCACTGCTTTGGTTTCTTCATAACACTTATCATAACCTGTTCTTGTTTAATTGTATATTTTTCTCCCCGGTAGAATATATCCTAAGATGAAGAATTGCAGATTGGCAGCATATTTTTCAATCTGAGCAGATGCTTTGTGGCACTCAGGTTAGCTGGACTTTATTTTATACCCTCTGTATTGCCTAGGGAGCAACTTTCAGGGTACTGGTTTCTTGATCTAAATATATTTGGGAAATGCCCCCCAGAATATATGCTTCATGAGGACAGGCTATCTTTTTATAGCTATAAATAGCACCTATAATTATGTCTTAGTATATATAGTAGGTACTTCCTAAATATTTGTTGAATGAATGAGTCTAAGAAAACTTTTCACCATTACATATTTGGCTGTTTACGGTCTTAAAAAATCTGTGAGAGAATTGCCTTACTTTGTTTAATTCAGTCTTCACGCTGTCGTTTCTGTGGAACCTACTGCGGGAAGCTTTTCTTTAAGATATATTCTTGTCTGACTCTGAAGCAAGAAGGAAATGTGTCATTAAAAGGCTGTGATGGAGGAGGAGGCGATTGTCGTCGTATTGATAGTGAGTTTTTCTTCCTGTTTTAAAATGTTGAAAAGCATCGACTGGTGTATGAAGAGGCACTTGGGGATTCTTCCTGGACAGCAAACAGCTCTTATAAAACAACAATTTCATGAGCTCAGTGCAAATGAATTAGAAACATATGGATTCAATTTCCCTTGAAACACACATGGTTTTAACAATTAAACACCACAGCGATTAGCAGGGAAAATAATACACAACAGGGATTTGTTGGGGTCCAAACATTTGAAAACACGTCTGATGTCGTCGCTGAGCCCCAAATGGGGCCGTTCCCATGGAACGCGTGGAGTTCTAGTGCACTGGCTACAGGAAACAAAACATCCTTTTCCAACTGCAACCTGTGAGGAACAAAGCAATAACTGTCCCGGCAGAAATGCTGGAGAGAAGTGGCTTTTTTTCTTAAAGACAATGAGAGGGGTAGAATTATGGGGTTTTTTTGGTGATAGTTTCCCATTTGTTAGACTGATAATGTATACAGAGAGACAAAGTGTATGAGTGTTTGTGTGTGTGTGTGTATGTGCGTTTATGGTAATGCTCTCCCATGAGCTCAAACCCTCCAAAGACATTATCTCATTCATTTTTTGTGATTTGTGCCCAGGAGGCATATGCAATTATTCCAGTTTCACGTTTGGGGACGGAACCTGAAGGACAGAGAGGTGGAGGGTGTGGCCAAGATTACACAGCTGGCCGGTGGACTGGGCCAGATAAGAGTGAGCCTTTCCAGCCTGCAGTCTGCTGATTTCTACTTCCAGACCACTTGCCTCTAGAGTAATAAAGCCATGTACAGCACAGCTATATATTAACTTGAAATTGGGTCTCCAAAGGGGAATTCTGGCTTTTTCCAATGAAGCTGGAGCACCGAGCAACGGTGAGGAAGATACAATTAATTTTTCCCTTGTGAGTAAAATCATTATATAAATGATCTCAGCAGCCTCCAGGGCCAGCTACGGGACACTGAATTATCTAGCACCGAAGCTGATCCTTCCATCAGACAGCTGGGGGCCACCATGAAAACCCAAAAAGCCATATCATCACATGTCACCATCCTAACCTAATGGGCGTGGCAGTTTCCTGATTGTCTGGGACATGGGGGAAAATCCTGCCCCTCCCATTTCATTTCAAAAGGATGGTAAGTGTATTCCTTTTGCACCAACAAGGACTCGTCTCTAGGGTCTAATATTCTGGAGCTTTCTATATCTAATTCATCTTTCTCAAATCTTTCTGTTCCTGCATGCTCCCCCATTTGTCTCATATAATATATTAAAGCTTGAAAAAACGTCACAAATACCCCCACACTGGTAGTTCTTAGTTGGGGTTCAGCATTAAGCTCATGGGAGGGGGTTCCCATGAAAAAATACCACACAGAGGTGCTGGCCTGCCTGCTCTGAAATGGGGCACAGGCACCTGCAGTTCCTCAGAGTTCCCTGGTGATTCTCGTGGGCAGCAGAGAGCAGGCACTGACCTACACCTGCCCAATTCCATTGCCGAAAGAGGTGAGGCGTCGTGGCCAAACTCATGGCCATTGCCCTTTCGGTTCCATGGATCCATTCATTCTAAACATGTATTTGTTTGGGCACCTGTTTTAAAATGTACCTGGGATTTGTTTTCATCAGATATGTTAAGACATACAGACATGGACATGACTATCATGAAGGAAGACATTTGTACGCACAGATGCCGAGAAAAAGGAGGCATGGCATGCCATGCAGGGCCACGCAGGGAAGCACCAGGGCCAGTCCGGAGGCAGAGGGAGTAAGGGCAAGTGGGCAAAACCCTTTATTTCCCAGGAAGGAGTGAGCGAGGCAAAGTAAACAAGTTGAGCAGGCT